>NW_024429197.1:22100159-22127659 GCF_017639785.1 Mesocricetus auratus | reverse complement strand
CTTGCTCCTTGGTTTTGGAAGGGTTGTCACATGTGGATCCACTTTTGTTGTTGGTTTGAGATAGGCTCTTGCCATCTATATAGGGGAGGCTGGCCTCAGACTCACAGACCTGCTCGAGGCTTTCAAATGCTGTCATTACAGGTATGTGCCACCACACCCAATGTGACTTTAGATTTTTGGCTCTGAATAGTTTCTTTTGAAGACATCTGTAAGTAACTATCTGGTGGTTTGGTCTTGACTGCCACTTGTTACAGGGATAGCATCTGTCCTGGTTGCTTGGGTCAGATCCCTTGTTGGGAGGTGAAAAGTAACATGTTGAAGAGTCAATGCCAACTACAATCACCCTCTTCTTTTGTGTGTCAAATGTAAGTAACTAAAACATCCAGAAGGAGGAACTTGTAGACTGAAGTACATTTCCAAGTTTAGTGCTGTTTGTCTTGTGGGAGATGTCCCTACTTGGGTTGTTTTTTTAGAAGTTGTTCCTCTGCAGAATGTTAACAGAACAGTCATAAAGTTTTACAAGGACACACACACACACACACACACACACACACACACACACACACACACACCAAGGGGAAATGTCCAAAAGCAAAAAGCAAAAACAAAACAGAACAGAATAAAAAATTAGCCTGCTGTGGAACAATCTTTGTGCACTGTAAATAGTGTTACCCTCATTGGTTAATAAAGAGCTGACTGGCCTATAGCTGGGCTGGAAGAGGCTGTGTAGGAGAGCCGGATTAAGAGGCCTCTGGAAGAAGAAGAGTGGAGTCTTGGGAGTCACCAGTCAGACACAGAGGAAGCAGGACATATAGAAAATGAGGTAACAAGCCATGAGCCATGTGGTAGAACCTAGATAAGAAATATGGGTTAATTTAAGTTGTGAGAGTCAGTTAGTAACAAGTCTAAGCTGTCGGCTGAGCATTTATGATCAATATCAAGCCTCTGTGTGGTTATTTGTAAGCTGGCCAGTGGTTCCAATGAAAAACTCTGCCTATACTAGCTCAAAATAGGTACCAGGCCAGCAAGATGGCTTAGTAGGTAAAGGGGTTTGCCACCAAGCCTGACAATCCGAGTCTGATCCCTGGAACCCACACCCTGGAAGGAGAGAAACTGTTGGGGTCAGAGGACAATATTGGGGAGTAAAAAAAATTTAAACCAAGTACTTAGTAGTGTCATTTTCCATGAGCTTGACTGTAGAAGCTTTACAGAGGGATTCTCACTGTGGATGGTATGATGGAAGAGCTAGGATCACCATCGTCATTCTTTTGCAACTGACAAACATTCTAATTAATTTCCACTGCACACAGCACTTCAGAGCAACAATTATGATTGACAGCATGGTATCATGGTCATCAAGGTGTCCTAAATTCTTTTCAGAAATATATTTACATTTTTGTTTCAGTTTAGAGAATGACATAGTTTTGTTGTCATTAATAGGTTAATATCAATATTTTTAGGTATAAATCTCCATTTAGTTTTTAAAAATTTATTTACTTATTTTTATTACATATACAGTGTTCTGTTTGCATATTTGCCTGCACACCAGAAGAGGGCACCAGACCTCATAATAGATGATTGTGAGCCACCATGTGGTTGCTGTGAATTGAACTCAGGACCTCTGGAAGACCAGTCCAGTGCTTTTAACCTCTGAGCCATGTGTCTATACAGGGGTATATGGATTTTAGGGTCATTGAGTCTGCAAGAGCCTGAAATAAAGGGATATCAAATATCTATTGGGGAAATGCTCACTAATATTTGAATAAGGTGCCATGGTCTTCTGTCCTGGGGGTGTTGGGAGTTGTGATCAGATCTCTGGCCGCGACTCAAGAGAGTGAGCAGGCTTCTCCTCTCTGCTTATCTGCCCACAAGTAGCACTTCAGACCATGCCCTAAGGGCCGGTACCCCAAAAGCTATTGACTGAATGAATTCCCACAACAGGGGTATATGCACGTGAGTCCAGTGTCCACAGAGTCCAGAGAGTATCAGATCTCCCAGAGCTGGAGTGACAGGTGTTGTGAGCCATATCTCTAGTCCTTAGTTTTTTTGTTTGTTTGTTTGAGTTAAAAAGGTTTTCTAACTAAAGTAGGATATACTTGTTTAAGGGCATCTTCCTTCAATGACAGATGACAGCAGGCACTGCTTGGTGTGCACAGTGTTAGGGTCGGTCTGGTTGTATATGCTCAAAGGTGAAAGTCATTATACACTTAGGAGCATGCACACACAGCCCCTTAATTTCTTTTAAACATATTGTCTGAGGAGGTTGGAGAGATGGCTCAGCAGTTAGGAGCACTGACTGTATTAGCAGAGGACCTGGGTTCAGTTTCTAGCACACCTAATGGTGGCTCATGGCTATTTGTAACTCCAGTTCCAAGGGGACCTGATACCCTCTTCTGAACCCAACGGGCACTGCACACACATGGCGCACAGACATACACTCAGGCAAAACACACATGCACAGAAAATGAAGATTATAAAAAGTGTTGTTTTCAGTCACACTGTCATGTACTTACTGTAATTCAAATGCAATTTTCATATGCACCAGAAACAAAGTATTTAAGTCACTTCATTGCTGTAGTTCACATTCAAACACACAACATCATCAAGGTTTGCCTTCAGGTACATTTTTCTGTTGATTCAGTAGGTCAGGCCAGTACCAAAGATTGGGCTTGAGTGTTTTGCGTTTAGTCAGAGAAGATATTCAGACTGTGGCTTTCCATCAGTAGCATGACTATCTTTCTGAAGAGCCCGTGCTCCCTGCCAACTTAAAATTTCTCTATCCCTTAACATCATATAACTAAACTGTTCATCTCATATAAACATCTTACTAACTGTCAGGTTGCTAGGCATGCTTGCAGTCTCAACAGCGTACTAGGGCACTACTTATGCTGTGATCTTCATTTTACACTGCATCTTGGCCATCTGTGAGCTTCTTGTACTCAGTCACCTCCACATACCACTACAAAAAGGAACAGCATTACCTGGAGAACAGACCAAAGGGAGGGTGGAAATGATGTCAGAGCCAGAGGATGGGGAGGATGCTGGGAAACATGGTCTTCTGGACACAACATGGCTGTTGCACTGGGGAACTCCCTTCTATTACTTTTAATAGCAGAATAATTCTGTTGTTGTTTTGAGACAGGGCTTCCATATGTAACCCATGTTAGCGCCCAACCCATGATCCTCCTGCCTCAGTCTCCCAAGTGTTGAGATTACAAGGCAGTGTCAGATGACCAAGAAATAAACATGTGTGAACTGGAAGGAGTAAATCTGCCTCTCTACATCTGCCTCCTTTTCCTGGGGTGCTGACTAGTCTTTATGTAAACGTAATACAAGCTAGAGTCATCTGAAATGAGGGCGCCTCAGCTGAGAAAACGCCTCCATCAGGTTCAGCCATAAGGTGTTTTCTTAGTTACTAATGGGGGAGGGCCCAGTCCATTGTGGGTGGTTCCATCCCTGGGCTGGTGCTCCTGGGTTCTGTAAGAGAGCAGACTGAGCAACCATGGAGAACAAGCCAGTAAGCAGCACCCTCCATGGCCTCTGCATCAGTTCCCAACTCCAGATTCCTGCCCTGTTTGAGTGCCTGTCCTGATTCCCTCAGTAATGAACAGGGCTGTGGAAGTGTAAGCTCTATAAACCTTTTCCTCCCCAACTTGTGTTTGGTCATGGTGTCTGCAATGGAAACACTAACTAAGGCACCCGGTGATGTCTTGTGTATCTCAAAATAACTAAAAGAGGATTTTGAATGTCCTCTGAACAAAGAAATGGTTTTTAGGGTGATGGATATTCTAATTACCTAGATATAATCACCATACAAGGTGTACCCGTAATGGAACAGCACATTGTGTCCATAAATATATACAATTATCATGTCAATCAAAAGGGATATAAAGACAGAGAGGGAACAATGACAAACATATGTGCATGAACCAAGAGTTCTGGAGAAACCCAAAAGAGAAGGACCAGGGGAAGCTGTGTGTTCATCAGAATGAGGTTAAGGGTCAATAAATTTTCCAACACTGTGGGCTTCTACAACAGTACCAGGGGTTTAAGGTGGGAACTAACCAATTATACCAAAGAGAAGAAATATCAGCCCCAGCTTGCTTCCTCATATAGTTCTCTTGCTCATTGTCAGTGAAATTCCAGTGTTAATACCTCCAGTAGGCAGGTCAATAGATAGTGACTGTTGTACATATTAGGGAATTCTAAACTTTTGCATTCTGACAGGGAAAGATAGTAAAAGTCAAAGTTAAGAATGCACATGAACACCGGGCAGTGGTGGTGCATGCCTTTAATCCCAGCACTCGGGAGGCAGAGGCAGGCGGATCGCTGTGAGTTCGAGGCTGGGCTGGACCTACAGCCTCGAAAACAATACAGAGAAACCAAAAAGAAAAAAAAAAAAAGAATGCACATGAACTCAATCCTGTGATGGAATGAATTAGAGTTATTTTTATTTCATTTGTTTTAGACAGTATCTCATTCATTTTGTAGTCCTAGCTGTCTTGGATCTCACTGTGTAGATTAGGCTGGCCTCGAACTCACAGAGATCCACCTGGCTCTGCCTCCCGAGTGCTGGGACTAAAGGTGCACACTGCCAAGCCTGGCTTGAGTTAGTTGTTTTAAAGGAAGCACAGGCTAGTTGAGGAGGCTCAGGTTTGAACAGCAGGTACTCAGAATACAAGGAAGAAAGAATGAAGAGACAGACAGCACCAGTTTTACCTGGTTTGCATCCAGTGGTGGGACTACAGATGGCTTAGACCTGTTTCCAGTTCTTCATTTGATGAGATCAGGGGAGTTTTAAAGCCAAGGTAGGGGAGGAGAGATGGCTCAGTGGTTAGTTCAGGTCCTAGCACCCACATTGGGCAGCTCACAGCTACCTGTAATTCTAGCTCCAGGGGATCCAGCGCTCTCTTCTGGTCTCTATAGGCATATGCACTTATGTACAGTTATACATATGTATTTATGTACATACATATACATAATTACAAATTTTAAAATCTTTTTAAAAAGCCATTGTGTTGGCAGAAGATATGGCTTAGTGACTAAGAGTACACACTGTTTTTGCAGGGGACTCAGTTTGATTCTCAGCACCCATGTCAAGTGACCCACAATACCTGTAACTCCAGCTCCAGAACATCTGGCACCCTCTTCTGATCTCCGTGGGCACTGAACTCACATTTTCAGACACTCACACTGACATATACATATATACATAACAAAACGAAGTAAACATTTTTGTTTTCTTTTTTAATGTTATTTCTTTATTTAATTTAAATTAGAAACAAGCTTGCTTGACATGTCAATCCCAGCTCTCCCTCCCCTCTTCCCCCACTCCCCACCAGCCTCCCCAAGCCCCCCCATCCCCCCTCCACTCCCCAGGGAGAATGAGGCCTTCCATAGGGGATCTTCAAAGTTTGTCATCATCCCGGGCAGGGCCTGGGCCCTCCCCCATGTGTCCAGGCTGAGAGAGCATCCCTCCATGTGGAATGGGTTCCCAAAGTCCATTTGTATGCCAGAGATAAATACTGATCTACTATCCAAGGCCCCATAGATTGCTGAGGCCTCCTCACTGACACCCACATTCAGGGGGTCAGGATCAGTACCGTGCTAGCCTCTCAGTCACCAGTCTGAGATCCATGAGCTCCCCCTTGTTCAGGTCAGCTGCCTCTGTGGGTTTTACCAGCCTGATCTTGACTCCTTTGCTCATGACTCCTCCCTCTCTGCAACTGGGTTCCAGGAGTTCTGGTCAGTATTTAGCTGTGGGTATCTGCTTCTGCTTCCATCAGCCACTGGATGAAGGCTCTAGGATGACATATAAGGTAGTCATCAGGCTCATTATTGGGGGAGGGCATTTAAGGTAGCCTCTCCATTATTGCTTAGATTGTCAGTTGGCATCATCCTTGTAGATCTCTGAAAATCTCACTAATGCCAGATCTTTTCTCAAACCTATAATGGCTCCCTCTATTATGGTATCTCTCATCCTGCTTTCCTCTATTCTTCCCCTGATTCAACCTTCCTGCTCCCCCATGTTCTCCTCTCCCCTCCTCTTTCTCCCAGCTCCCTCTCCCCTCCTCTCCCCCCCATGCTCCCAATCCCCTCAGGAGATCCTGTGTCATTCCCCTTCTCCCAGATACTATACATATCTCTCTTAGGGTCCTACCTGTTTCTGGCAGTGGGATTGTAGGCTGGCAATCCCCTGCTCCATGTCTAAAATCCATATATGAGTGAATACATACCATGTTTGTCTTTTTGTGACTGGGTTACCTCACTCAGGATGGTTTCTTCTAGTGTCATCCATTTGCCTGTGAATTTCAAGATTCCATTTTTTTTGTTCCACTGAGTAGTATTCCATTGTGTAAATGTACCACATTTTCTCTATCGACTCTTCAGTTGAGGGGCATCTAGGTTGCTTCCAGGTTCTGGCTATTACAAATAATGCTGCTAGGAACATAGTTGAACAAATGTCCTTATTTTATGAATGTGCATCTTTTGGGTATATGTCTAAGAGTGGAATTGCTGGGTCTTGTGGTAGATTGATCCCCATTTTCCTGAGGAATCTCCATACTGATTTCCAAGGTGGCTGTACAAGTTGGCACTCCCAGCAGTGGAGGAGTATTCCCCTTTCTCCACATCCTCTCCAGCATAAACTGTCATTGGTGTTTTTGATTTTAGCCATTCTGACAGGAGTGAGATGGTATCTCAGAGTTGTTTTGATTTGCATTTCCCGGATGGCTAAGGATGTTGAGCACTTTCTCAAGTGCCTCTCAGTCATTTTAGACTCCTCTATTGAAAATTCTCTATTTAATTCTGTAGCTCACTTTTTAATTGGATCCTTTGGTGTTTCGGAGACTTGCTTCTTAAGTTCTTTGTAAATTTTGGAGTTCAGCCCTCTGTCAGATGTAGAGTTGGTGAATATCTTTTCTCATTCTGTGGGCTGCCTTTTTGTCTTGTTGACTGTGTCCTTTGCCTTACAGAAGCTTTTCAGTTTCAGGAGGTCCTATTTATTAATTGTGGATCTCAGTGTCTGTGCTACTGGTGTTATGTTCAGGAAGCAGTCTCCTGTACCAATTTATTCAAGGGTACTTCCCACTTTCTCTTCTAAGAGGTTCAGTGTGGCTGGATTTATGTTGAGGTCTTCGATCCATTTGGACTTAAATTTTGTGCATGGTGATATATCTGCAAACTTCTACATGCCAGCATCAAGTTATGCCAGCACCATTTGTTGAATATGCTTTCTTTTTTCCACTGAATAGTTTTAGCTTCTTTGTCAAAGATCAGGTATTTATAGGTGTGTGGGTTAGTATCAGGGTCTTCAATTCGATTCAATTGGTCTACCGGTCTATTTTTGTACAAAGGCACCCGCATTCGTAAAAGAAACATTACTAAAAGTCAATCACACATTAAACCCCACACACTTGTAGTGGGAGACTTCAACACCCCACTTTCACCATGGACAGGACCACCAGACAGAAACTTAACAAAGAAACAAAGGAACTAACAGAAGTTATGACCCAATTGGGTTTAACAGACATCTATAGAACATGCCATCCAAACACAAAAGAATATACCTTCTTCTCAGCACAACATGGAACCTTTTCTAAAATCAACTACATACTTGGCAATAAAACAAACCTCAACAGATACAAAAAATTGGAATAACCTGTGTATCTTATCGTACCACAGTTGGCTTAAAATTAGAATTCAACAACAACACAAATTGCAGAAACCACACAAACTCATGGAAATTGAACAATACTCAATTGCATCACTCCTGGGTAAAGGAAGAAATAAAGAAAGAAAATAAAGACTTCCTAGAATTCATTGAAAATGAAGGCACACATACCCAAACCTATGGGACACTCTGAAAGCAGTTCTAAGAGGAAAGTTCATATCATTAAGTGCCCTCATGAAGAAACTGGAGAATGGTCACACTAGAGAATTAACAGAACACATGAAAGCTCTAGAACAAAAAGAAGCAAACTCACCCAGGAGGAGTAGACTGCCAGGAAATAGTCAAATTGAGGGCTGAAATCAATAAAGTAGAAACTAGGAAAACAATACAAAGAATCAATGTAATGAAGAGTTGGTTCTGTGAGAAAATCAACAAGATAAACAAACTTTTATTCAACCTAACCAAAAGGCAGAGAGAGAACATTCAAATTAACAAAATCAGAAATGAAAAGGGGGATATAACAACAGACACTGGGGGAAATCTAGAGAATCATCAGGTCATACTTTGAAAACCTGTATTTCACAAAATTGGAAAATTTAAAGGAAATGGATGATTTTCTGGATGGATATTACTTACCGCAATTAAATCAAGAACAGATAAACAATTTAAATAGACCTGTGCCCCCTAAAGAAATAGAAGCAGCCATCAATAGTCTTCCAACCAAAAAAGGTCCAGGGCCAGATTGTTTCAGTGCAAAATTCCAAAGAAGAGCTAATACCAATATTCTTCAAATTGTTTCACACAATAGAAGCAGAAGGATCACTGTTGAACTCTTTTTACAAGGCTAAAATTACTTTAGTACCCAACCACACAGAGACACAACTAAGATAGAGAACTACAGGACAATATCACTCATGAACATTGATGCAAACATACTCAATAAAATACTGGCAAATCGAATCCAAGAACATATCAGAAAAATCATACACCATGATCAAGTAGGCTTCATCCCAGAGATGCAGGGATGGTTCAACATATAAAAATCCATCAATTTAATCTACCATATAAACAAACTACAAATGAAAAACCACATGATCGTCTCACTAGATGCTAAAAAAGCCTTTGACAAAATCCAACACCCCTTCATTATAAAGGTCTTGAAGAGCTTAGGGATAATAGGAACATACCTAAACATAATAAAGGCAATATACAGCCAACATCAAACTAAATGGAGAGAAACTCAAGGCGATTCCTCTAAAATCAGGAACAAGACAAGGTAGTCCACTCTCTCCATATCTCTTCAATATTATATTTGGAAGTTCTTGCTAGAGCAATAAGACAACAAAAGGAGATCAAGGGGATACAAATTGGAAAGGAAGAAGTCAAACTCTCACTATTTGCAGATGATATGATAGTCTATGTAAGTGACCTGAAGAATTCTACCAGGGAACTCCTACAGCTGATAAACTCCTTCAGCAAAGTGACAGGATAAAAGATTAACTTAAAAAAATCAGTAGCCCTACTATATATAGACAATAAATGTGCTGAGAAAGAAATCAGAGAAACATCACCCTTTAAAATAGCCATAAAGCATCTTAGGGCAATGCTAACCAAACAGGTGAAAAGACCTGCATGACAAGAACTTAGAGTCTTTAAAGAAAGAAATTAAAGAAGATACCAGAAAATGGAAAGATCTCCCATGCTCTTGGATAGTTAGGATCAACATAGTAAAAGTGGCAGTCTTACCAAAAGCAACCAACAGATTCAATGCAATCCCCATAAAAATCCCAGCACAATTCTTCACAGACCTCAGAAGGAAAATTCTCAGCTTATATGGAAAAACAAAAGACTCAGGATAGCCAAAAACAACCCTGTACAATAAAGGAACTTCAGGAGGCATCACCATCCCTGACTTCAATCTCTACTATAGAGCTATAGTAATGAAAACAGCTTGGTGTCGAAGTAAATGTCTTTTAAAACATGTTTTAGAAAAGCTCTGGTGGCCATATTTACATCATAAAAATAGGCAAATAATGGGAGCTCCCCACCCCACGCCCCTTCTTGCTAGCTGTTGTGCATCATCTACCGGTCTCCAGTGGGCATGCTGGTTTCTGAGTCTCTCCTTAACTTCTATGCATGCTGGTTTCTGAGTCTCTCCTTAACTTCTATGCATGCTGGCTTCTGAGTCTCTCTTTAACTTCTATGCATGCTGGTTTCTGAGTCTCTCCTTAACTTCTATGCATGCTGGTTTCTGAGTCTCTCCTTAACTTCTATGGATTCCCTTTCACACCTTTGATGCAGTGTGGTGTAATTCCAGTGTACCTATGGTCAGTTCTTTGCCATATTTTCCAGCTCTTCCAATTAGCCTTCATCTTCTGTGAAAGCACAGGATGTAAAATCAACAGGACCTGGAATGTGTAAGATTCAAAGAACTGCAGTGATGGACCAGGGACTCTGTGGGCCACTGCATGCAGAGTGTCAGCTGCAGGAATCACAGGCCTGGTGGACCATCTGTGCTGTTTGCTGGAAACCTGTCGGCTCTGGAGGAAACGTATCCATTCACGTGATACCACGCAGTAGTCAGCACCAAGGGGGACTCATTTCACCTGACAGTATTGTGCAGCTACCTGTTTCTCTGTGAGTAAGGGTGGAGGGGAGTTTGACAACTCATTTAAGGAGGGTGTGGCAAGCTTGCAAGCAGGTAGGGGACATCTGTGGCTATGGGTGACTGCACTGCCCACTGGTGTTGTGGTTTGATTGTGATTTTATGGACTCTCAGTCATGGAGAACAGGTTTTGTCCCTTCAGAGGTGGGGAGTAAGAGGTCCATTTCCTGTGTGTTTGTTTCCTGAGCAACATCCCCACAAGTGCCCAGACAGTAGGCTGGTCTTGAACTTCTGATCCTCCCATGGCATCCTCCTGCATGTTGGGATCACAGTTGTGCAGCATCATGGCTAGTGGCTGGACCAGCAGCCTGTAAGGATAGTAGTTTTCTTCAGGTGTCACTGCTCAGAATGCTGGTCCTTTCTGTTGGCACGGCTGATGAGTACAGATGGTGGTGACTCACTGTGCTTCTCAGTCTATCTTAGATGATGTCTATGGGTTCCCAGGGGGCCGTTTGTTTGGCGTCCTTTGTCTGTAATGCTGTCTTGTTGATCCATAGGAGTCCTTAAGATGTTCTGGGTGTGAGCCCTTTGTCAGGTTTGGGCTGTGGCTTTCCCTCATTTCCTCAAGGATACACTTAAGGACCACAATCCTAATCTACTACTCTTTGGATTGTGAAGATCTCCCCTGTGGTATTTTCTGGGAAGACAGCCCCTCCTTTTGTTTTTTCCAGCTGCCATTGGCAAGTTCGTTCCTCAATCTGATGTGCTCGCACACTAGAGGCTCCGAGTCATCGTGCTTGCTCTTGTTTTTCCTAGCCGTCACTGTTGAAATGAGCGTCCCTCAAAGGAGTCTTGGCATCTGATATCTTAAGAGTTTGGGAACTGATCTCTCTCTGCTCTTCAAAACTACCTTGACTACAGTTACAAACTTTTTTTTTTATTCTCAGTTTTCATGATACATGTGTTTGTTTCATTATGTATATGTTTTTCTAGTTTTTACCCCACTTTGTGTCTGTTTGTGCTTTGGGTTAGGTGTTTTAAAATAAGTTTTGACAATTCTGGATTCTGGGTATACTGTGTGTATTTTTATTGTTGACTTTGTCTGTTGGTAATTAACTGCTGCCTGTTTGTATGTCTAGTAATTTTTTTATTGACAGCTTGACATCTTGTATGAAAATTGTAGGAGAATTGGAGGCCCTGGCTGCTGTTATTTCCCATTCTTGGGTTAATCTATTTCCAGTCAGTGGCCATGCTCAGGAAGATGGTCATTTAATCCAATCAGGGAGCCCACAATTACAGCATTACCACAAGGCATTAGCAAACACCACTAATCACTAGTTCAGCTTTACTCCCAGAAACCCCTCGGGATTCTGACTGAAAGGTTGTGGCCCTCAGCTGCCCAGTCCCTTGCTAAGCATCTTTACAATCCAGAACAAGTTCAGCCCACAAACGGGCAGACTTCTGCCTACTTCTGCTTCTCACTTGATGCTTTTTCTCAAGTTTGTTGAATTCTCAGCTTTTTTATTTTTTGGTTTTTACGAGACAGAGTTTCTCTGTATTGTTTTGGAGGCTGTCGGTCCAGCCCGGCCTCGAACTCACAGAGCTCCGCCTGCCTCTGCCTCCCGAGTGCTGGGATTAAAGGTGCGCCGCCACCGCCCGGCTTCAGCTATTTTTTTAATAAGAATAGGGGAGCCAGGTTCTGGGCCCATCTCCATGCTTCTTTGTCTTTTACAGCTTGTTGTTCCCACGGTGATTCTCTTATTTTAACAGGGTTTTTCCAGATTGTTCTAGAGCAGAGGTTCTCAACCTTCCTAATGCTGAGACCCTTCAATACAGTTCCTCATGTTGTAGCGACCTCCAACCATAAAACTATTTTTGTTGCCATTTCATAGCTGTAATTTTGCTAGTTATGAATCATAATGTAAACATCTGTTTTCTTATGGTCTTAGGTGACCCCTGTGAAAGGGTCTTTTGACCCCCAAGGGAGTCTCAACCCACAGGTTGAGAATTGCTGTTCTAATGGGTCTTGAACCAGAGAATCGATGCCAACATCTCAGCCATCTCAGCTTGCTCTCACTGCTCATACTTTAAAGACTTTCTCCACTTAGCTTATTAATTCTTTCTTTGCTGTTGCACAAATATGTCCCAGCTGTTTCACACTGATGGTCTGGGGTCCTTTAAAGGGGCACGCACCTTCTGAGCTCACACCAGCACACATTTTCTGAATTCTCCCCTGTCCTCAGACTTAAATGACTAAGAAGCACTGGCTGCATGGGTGCAAACGGGTTATCTCCATACTCCATATCACAGCCTTAGTTTTCTTCCTGTTGCTGTGATAAACCATGACCAAAAGCAACTTGGGGAGGAAAGGGTTTACTGGCTTACAAGTCCTGATCACACTCTATAATTGAGGGAAGCCAGGACAGAAACCTGACGGTTCCCCCTCCCCCATGGCTTACTCTGCCTGCTTTCTTATACTCAGGACCACCTGCCCAGGTGTGGCACCACACACAGTGGGCTGAGCCCTCTCACTCAATCATCCATCTAATAAATGCCTATAAAATTTCTCACAGGGAATCTGATGGAGGTGTTTTCTCAATTGAGGTTCCTTCTCCTTGGATAACTCTAGCTTCGTCAAAAACTACTCAGGACAGTTACTTTGCAGTGGAGTGGGTGATGATGACCTACATGGAACAGTCTGAAGGAGAGTCCTCTGAGGCATCAACCTGACACACACTCACAGAGAGCTCCATCTGAAGGAGAGTCCTCTGAGGCATCAACCTGACACACACTCACAGAGAGCTCCATCTGTAGAGATTCAGACTGTAATAGGCATTGATAGATCATAAAATTGTTCATCATTATTTATACAGATAAATGGATTTGTTTAAATTTACAATGGTATGGGATTGAGAAATGAATTGTGGGATATTCATGTAATTGAAGGGTTGGCAAACCATGAACCATAGTTTATTTTTATTTTGTGTGTATGAGTGTTTTGTTTGCATGTATGTATGTGCTCCATGTGTGTGCAGTATCTATAAAGGCCAGTAGAGAGATCAGCTCTTCCAAAATTGGAGATAAAGAAAGTTGTGACCAACTTCTTGAGTGCTAGGAATGAAATCTTGGTCCTCTGCAAGAGCAGCAAGCACTCTTAATTGCTAGGCATCTCTCTCTCAAGTGTGTATGGGCGTTTTGACTCACATACATCACATACCATCACATACACACCTGGTCCTGGTGGAGGCCAGAGTTACAGATGGTTGGTAGCCTCTCTGTGGGTGCTGGGAGTCAAACTGGGGTCCTTTGGAAGAGCAACTAGTGCTCTTAACCACTGAGTCATTTCTCCAGCCTTATTCTGATTTTTTTCAAAGTGAAAGCTTTGGCACCTTGCCTGAAGTCCCTGGGAGAAGAAGGGAAACTGAGGTTAGCATGGGTAGAAACAGACTCTGGAAAATATGTAACTTTTAATTCATTTCCTCCTTTGGTAACAGTGCAAGTGTCAACTCTTAATTTTAAAAGTAGGGAAATTGCCAAAAATGTCGTGTGGACAGCCTCAGATTAATAGTTTATATTTCAGTAGAATGTAGAACTGAACCTTCCAATTCTTAGGGAAGTGTACTGGAAAAAATAGAGTCTCCTGTTTGAATTTTCATCTATCACTGAACACTATTTGCTGTCTTTAAATCTGAGAAAACAAACATGTCCAAACCTTTCTACTGGTTTCCTGGAGAAGGCTGAATAAGTCATCTTTGTTGCCTGAACAGAAGCCTGAGGGCACAGGGAGCTGTGAATCTGCACCGTGACGCCAAGACACCAGGGAGTCCCTGCCATTTCTTCTCCATCCATCATGTCTTCTCAGTGGGAGAAGGACATTTGAGGAGAGCCATGCACACAGGTGTTGGCTCCATTAAGTCTTCTGTGCTCTTTCTTCAGGGGTTGAGAAATGTGTAGTCACTTTTGGTTGTCAGCAATGGAGTTCAATTGAGCAACTATAACCAGGAAAGGGGAATTTTACTACGAGAAACATGGGTGTCTTCTGGGATTCCCCTAGAAGGGGAATACAGCCTCCTCAGTAAAAAAAATGAGCGCAGTTTTTTGTTTGTTTTGCAGCGTTCAGGCTCTCTCTCATCCCCTCTGTCTTAATTTTTTCTGCTGAAAACGAATTGCTGTGTCATCTCCCTTTATGAGAGAGAGCAGGACACCCAGCTGTAGGGAGCTGGCCTTGCAGCACCTCTCAGGGCTATTTCAGCTGTCATTAGGACAGGGACTCACCCTGGTCCAGTAAGAGTCACCGTGACCCCCTGGCTGCATAAAAGAAAGTTCCAAGAGGAAGGGAAGGGGTTTCATTAGGAACTGGGTCAATTACTCCCAAAGGGTTTATTATATCTGAAAATGTTAAGAGAGTATTGAAGGCCTCATTAAGGGCTGCCTGATGCCTACACGAGGACATCAGTCTTCCTTTTAATTAAAATAGTGCAGCAGGGGATTTCCAGGTTTGGTTCAGAATGTAAGGTACATAAAATGTTGCTATCCAAGACTAACAAAAGGCAAATCAACAATAACAAAACAAAACAAAAAGCTGAATGAACAGAAAAAAGAAACCAAAACAAAACTCTTCTTAGACCAAAGTGCTGCCCTAAGACTGGGAAGTCACCTTGCTGAGGCTCAGTGAGCACAAATCTGGTAGAGAGACTTGAGACGAAGCCCAAGGGAGCCCTGTGATTTTTCCCCCTGAGTTTTATCTCCAGGTGCCATAGCAGGTCCTCACAGTGAGGATCCGAGGAAATGCTCCTGTGCTCTGGCAGGATAAGAGGAGAAGTAATCATTCTGAGAATACCAGAGCACTCTGTGCTGAGGAGACCTGCCTTCAGGAGGAGCCATTTTACCAGAAGCCTGCTGTGGAGGGAGAGATTCCAACCTCAGGCCCCACCAATTGTCCTTCCCTATCCAATGAGATGGGGAGAAAAGCACTCACAGCTCACAGCTCAGGGGCTCAGGTGCACCCAAAGATCAAGTCCCAAGTGGGGCTGTAAAAGCGTCTCCTCTCTGCACATTCACCACCATGTCATTAAGTCCATCATCCTGTCATGTCCACCATGTCTGCCTCCTTCAAACAACAGTGCAGGAGGCTGGGGGATGCGGCTTCCTGGTGAAACACTTGCCTGTAGGAAAGAGGTCCAGATTGTGTGATTTTCAACACCATGGGAGGAAGAGGAGGAAGAGAAGAAGGAGAATGGGAAAGAAGAGGAGGAAAGGGATGATGAGGATAATACTAATAATAATTTGAATTAGAACGACCCCAAAAGATGGAGAGATGTAAGAACTGGATGCAGAGTTAGTTATAGAATTGCCAGACCCAGGGTTGTCTGAATGCTAGGAATAATACAAGACAAGGGCTTTCGGGGGAGGAGGGGAGTTGACAACGGGGCAGGACACACAGTGTAAGCAGAGGGGCGTGTCCTAAAGGCAGAGGGGCGTGTCCTAAGGGAGGCACTTAGAGAAGGCTAACGGTGAGAAGTCTGGGGAACAAGCGAGAGTGCGATGGGCTTATTAGGATTCTGGATGTGGCAGGTGAAAAAAAAAACTCTGAGATTGAAGATATAACCTTAGAAACGTCTAGCTAGAACAGCCAGAAGATAAGAATGCTTACCCATTCCCAAGTCAGAATAGCCAAGAACTGCTGGCCACCACAAAAGGTACAATGGGCACGACAGGAAGAGGGGAGACTGAGAACTCCCCCAGGTTAACGCCAGGCGCGGGGCCACTGATGAGGGCTTTAGACGGTACAGGGCAGGATAAAGGCCATGAGGACAACACGAAACAAAGACAAGGCTCAAGGAAGAGACGCTTTATTCCTGCTCAGGTCATGCAGGAATAAAGAAAGACACAAGGATGCTTCCCCAAAGCACAAGGAATTTCACAGTGAGAGGGAACAAAACCCAGCACTCTAGACACGTACATCCTGCAAAAGTCTTCAAAAGTAAAGGAGAGTGACTCTGATGAGCAAAACCGGAGGAATATGCGGCCAGATGTGTGAGAGAGAGGCGTGTTAGTGTAGGGAGAGATCTAGGTGCCTGTGCTGCTGACCATGCCAGTTTTGGGTGTGGCCACAGGTGCATACAGACTTGTGGAATAAAGGGCTGAGGAGAGGGGCACTTGCTCTCTTTTCGGGGTTCCGGTCGGGTCTCGAAAGGCTGCAGAAACTAACCTGGGTTTTCTGTTTCTCGTGTAAGTATTTTCCCACAACAAATAACACCCTTAGTCTGTGTACTGTTACTTTCATGAACAGCTGGTGTCAGAAGTAGGATCGGGCGTGGTCAGTGCCACAGGTACCTAGATTTCTCCCTACATGTTAGATAGGTGTTTAGAGAGATAGAAAATGGCCAAGTTTGAAATGTGAATCTCTAAAAACATGCATCAGAGAGAGAAACAGTAAACCAAACTCAGAAAACTCACTTTTCTTAGTTTTTACTTGATCTCATACATGTCGGTGTATTCAATACCATGACAGCAATAATGTGCATATATCTTATATACACTTTATAAATAGATGCTTTATATGTATTTACATGTTAAATGAAATAAATGACAGAAATAATATGAGGACTGAATGAGAGGGAGGAATTGGGTTAATTTTCTTTTACATTAAATTTTTTTTATCACATATGCATTGGTATTTTGCCATGGGTGTCAGGTCCTCTGGGACTAGAGTTCCAGACAATTGTGAGCTTCCATGTTGGCGCTGGGAATTGAACCTGGGTCCTCTGGAAGAGCAGTGAGTGCTCTTAACCACTGAGCTGTCTCTTTAACTTCCTAGGGTTAATCGGTTTTTAAGTTGCTTACGATCCCTGCAAAGTGGGTAAAATGTTATTTGAAAGTGGGGTCCAACTCAGGTCTTAGTGCTTGTGAGAAAAGTGCTTTACATACTGGGCCAACTCCCCCATTTCCCCAGTGCAGAACTGCGGGGTTTTGATGGAGTTGGGGCCCAAATACACAGCAGTTTTTTGTCACCCACACTTCACTAAGTACATTTCATCATCATTTTACTGGTGACGTTAACTCTGCCCTTTCCCTGTCTGTTTATTTGCAATTTTTGCCATGGTTTTGGATAAATAAATTCTGAATTTGTGCCATGAAAATCTAAACAAAACAAATAAAATATGTCTGTTATTATCTGTTCTCAAATATTCTCTGCCTTCAAACAGTGCCGTTACCATGGAAATTTGTACTGTCACCTCATTCATGTCAATTGGATTCAGATAATTCCCACTGGTCCATAAGGGCAAATTTCCTTGTAATTTTATCATCTCTTCCAAAATCTATTTCCTTAATTGATTCTTCCTGTTTAAAAGATATAAACACGGGGCTGGAGCGATGACTCAGTGGGAAGAGCATCGGATGCACAAGTAGGAGGACCTGAGTTTGAGTTCCTAGCATCCACATAAGAGACGGATGCAGTTTGTAGACCCAGGCCTGGTGTTGGTGGCAGTAGATTAATCTCTGGAGATCATTGGCTGGCCAGGCTAGGCAAACTAATGGAATCCAGCTTCAATGAGAGACTCTGTCTCAAAATATAAGATGTATAGGAAGACAGTACACACATGTACGGGCACAGAGGCACTCACTTTGCTTATCATAAAACGTTAAAAATTGAACGAGAACCTCTTTCTTAGCCCATCGTGCCCTTTTCTTTAGGTAGAGATGATCAGTGTCCTAGGCATGTTTGCCGTGATGACCACGCGAACGCACCCATGCTGGTTAGTGTATTTCTCAGGTTTGCACACTTACTGCCAGTTGTCTTGTCCTGTGTGAGCTCAGTGACCGGTTTGAAGGTAGCTCCGGTTCCTCTGTTTGTTTTGTATTCCACATGCTGCAACTTAACTCTGTTTTTTAAAATCTGTTTGTATGCCACCCATTTAAAAAAAAAGATTTATTTATTTAATTGCATATACAATGTTCTGCCTACATGCCAGAAGAAGAGGGCACCAGACTGAATTGTAGATGGTTGTGAGTCACCATGTGGTTGCTGGGAATTGAACTCAGGACCTCTGGAAGAGCAGTCAGTGCTCTTAACCTCTGAGCCATATCGCCAGCCCCTGCAACTTAACTCTTACTAATGCTGACTTAGGCCATTTCTGTGTGCTTTGTTTCCTATGATGATATATGGGATACTCAAGTCTACACACACACACACACACACACACACACACACGAATGCACGCACAGACACACACGAATGCACACATGAGCATTCCTATGCCATAGGAAGTAGGAACAAAACTGCAGGGTCGTGGAAGCTTATCTTCATTTTGTTTTAGATCAGCGATTCTCAACCTGTAGGTTGTGACCACCAGAAACCACATATTTAATGGTCTTAGGAACTGAGACACTGCTCAGTAGCAAAATTACAGTTATGTAGTAGCAAGTTTATGTTTGGGGGTTCCTAAGACCATCAGAAAACAGCAGGTTGAGACCCGCTGTTTTAGATAAAGTCAAATTTCTCTCTCAAAGCCGTTGACTGTTTTCTAAAACTCTTCTTTTAATCACAGATATTTGTGGAGCAGTGTGTGATGCATATAAAGCATAATACCCAAATAACATGGACCACGTTCCTGTTTGACAACTTTTTATTAGCACGCATCCATTTTTCCTCCTATATTCTCGTGTGAAATTGTGAAGTTTGATTTTATATTAAGTCTCTCTGTGAGGTTTGAACAGCATGCATGAAGGATTGAATTGTGGGTTTTCCTCTTGAATATGTCATGGCACTAAGTACGCAGCTCTGCACGATTCATATTAGAGTCTCCATAATTCCCTTCCACTCTGATAACACACTTGCCTGTCTCCGACCCAGTTCTATACTATTCTAATTGATTATGCTGGGCAGCTTTCTGGTACGCAAGTCTCCTGACTTGTTTCTTCAGAGCAACCTCTTATTTACATCTCTCTCTTCTTTTTCCCAACGAGTTTCAGGATTGGTTTTCCTGCTGGGATTTTGGGCTGCATCCAAGACTGTCTTGGTGAGGGGCCCTGGCATGGTCCATCTCTCCGTTTGTCCCATCTTCCTTTCCACCTTCCCACGGTGTCTGGCAATGCTCTCCACGGAGGCTGCACAGACCTTCTGTGCTGTGTTTTGGTCACCATAGCCAATGGCGTTTTCTGTGCCATGCTCTAACTGTGGTCAGCATAGAGGACAATCCCTGATGCTTAGTGTTCTGCTCTGAATCTCTGCCAGCCGTCTCCTGACCACTGCAAGTTTGTAAGTTCTCTGAGACTGTTTTTAGAGAAGACAAATCAGCTGATGTTCATTATGTTTAACCATTGATGGCAACACCCCAGCTTTACTTAATTGGGAAGGATTCTGTGGGTTTCACCACTGGATATGATACTTTTAGACTGGAGAGAAGGCATAACTTTTTACAGGTTATTTTGAAATTCATTTTTATTTATATGTATGTGTTTGTGTCTGTAGGTGTGCATATATGGGTGTAGACACCAGAAGGGGCCAGAAGAATGCACTGTGTCTCCCTAGGGATGGAATCACAGGCAATTGTGAGACTCCATGTGGGTGATGGAAACTGAATTGTAGTCCTCTGAAAGAACAGTAAGAACTCCTAATCCCGAGCCATGTCTCTAGCCCTGAGAATGTATAACTTGTAACTGTTGGATGGTGAATTGGTATATATTTGCAACACGTTTGGAACTATAGGTCACAATTCATCATTGTGTTGTAAAATCAATTTAGTTTAGAGTAACTCGTGACTTTTAAAAACTGGAGTAAAATAAATAGTATCAGAAAGAGTTACTTTTGTTAAAGGTAGGTCTTGTTTATTAAATATTCTTATGTCTTTCTAGCTACTAGCTAATCTACCTAAATGTGTGCTTGCACACACATGCATAAATGCTTATGCTGGATTTTAATATAGAATGTTTTTATATTAAATGTAAAGGTGCATTTTATAAAGAGTCTGCATTTAAAACTTAAAAAAATCTGTACTATATCATTTTTATTTTTGAGACAGGGTTTCTCTGTGTAGCTTTGGAGCCTGTCCTGGAGCCTTGCTTTGTAGACCAGGCTGGCTGACCTTGAACTCACAGAGATCCACCTGCCTCTGCCTCCCGAGTACTGGGATTAACAGGCGTGCAACACCACCACCCAGTTCTATCACGGTTTTAAATTTTGTTCTTCAGATTTACTCTAAACACATCATTTTCAAAAAAATCAATTTATCTGTCAGTTTCTGATAGCTTTTTTTTCTAGGGTTTCTCTGTGTAGCTTTGTAGACCAGGTTGGGTTTAAACTCTCAGAGATCTGCCTGCCTCTGCCTTTGGGTGCTGGGATAAAGATGTGCACCACCACCATCCAGTTTCTGATAGAAAAGTTTATAAATATCTTGGACTTTGTTTATAGACTTTCCATATTTCTGTATAATTTTGTGTATTTGCTTTATAGATTTTAAAACCAAACTTTTTTTAAAAGGAGATATAAATTCTTGTTTTTATATCTTCCTGGTAGATTTTTCTATCATTGTTTTGTCATGCTTCTTGGTTTTTCTTAGCTTTTGTATGAAATTAAATTCATTTATTTGGTTAGATATTCTTTGTTCTCTAAATATTTGTTATCTGTCTATTTATCATCTATTTATCTGTCTATTTATCATCCATCTATCTCTCGGTCTGTCTGTCTGTCTATCATTTATTGTCTATCTGTCATCTATCTGTATTTCTCTGTGCGTGTGTGTGCACACATGCGCATGCAGGTTCACATGCGAAGGCATGCACGTAGAGCTGAATTCAGGAGTGAGTTCTTGATGCCCACATTGCTGAGGTCTCTCAGGTTTCTGCAGCTGCCTGGTGCACTCCAGTCCAGCTGCCTTGTGAGCTCCCACACCCTGCTGATTCTCCTGTGTCCTCCTCACATCTTGCCGTAGAAGCGCTGAGCTTACAGATGTGCACTGCCTTGTCTAGCTCTTTATGTGGGTTCAGGGCTCACACTCAGACCACTGAGCTTGTGTGACGAGTGCTTTTACATGCTGCACTGTCTCCTAGGACTCTGGCTAGAACTTTTCAATCTTCCTGTCTAGACCTGCTTTCAGTATAATATATAGCAAGTAAGTGGATCTAAAACTCAATCCAATGTGCTACCACATCTTTTTGTAATGGATACATTTAGTCCCATTACAGTTATTGTGATAAACTTTTATTTCTTTTGCATTTTTCTTTTTTTGACAAATTCTTTATGTTTTTCTACCACACCTTTTGTTTTTTTGTTAAATTAGTATATTGTTTTAAAAATTATTCTTTATTGGTTGCTAATCTATCTCTTTAGTGTTTACCTTGCAGTTTTAACACATCTGATTTGAATTAAATGCATTTTTACAAATATGTTGTTATTTACCATTTTGGTCCTTCTCAGCATAGAATTTTGTCATGTGCAATCAGTACTTAATTAAACTTACAAACAAACATACTTGATTAATTTGAACTGTTTTTATTGTTTCTTTTCTTTCTACCTTTGCTTTGGTTTTATTCTTTTTCTGTTAAGCAATAAACCTTCACTAATTGTGTTGAGGTGGATTCATCTGCAGAGGGTTCATTTCATCTTCACACTTCTAAAAATATCTTTTTTCTTTTTTCAAATTGTGTATCTCTGTCTGTCTGTCTCTGTCTCTGTCTCTCTTTTCTTTTCTTCCTTTCTTTTTGAGGCAAGGTCTCTCTGTATCCAAGGTTGGTCTAGAATCAGCATATAGCTGAACCACCTATGGTTGCCCTTGAACTCATAGCAATTCTCCTGCTTCAGCCTCTTGAGTTCTTGGATTATAGGTGTAAACCACTAGGTCTGGCTTAAAATGCCACCTCACTTATTAAAGATGTCACTGTCTTCTGACCATAGTTGTCACTGACAAGAAGCTCATCGGGGATCCTACTGATTATCTATTTTTGTCTTTTCTCTATGGTGGCTTTTAGGATTTTCTTCTTACCACCAGTGACCATGCACTGGACTTTGAAGTGCTGTGTCTGTCCACAAAGTGTTCTTTCCATCAGAGGATGTAAGCTACCTGCATCTGTGAAAAGTCTCAGCTCTGGGATGGCAAGATGACTCAGTGGGTAAAGGTGCCTGTTGCCAAGCCTGACAACCTGAGTTCAATCCCTGGGTCCCACACGGTGGAGGGAGAGAACTAACTCCCAGAGTTGTCCCCTGACCTCCATGCATGCCATGATCACACAGACAAACAGACACACATATACATGCACACACATGCACACATACATGCACACATGCATGCACACATACACACACACATGAAATAGGCGCACACATCAATAACCTTACTATAAAAAATTCCTAAAAATTAATGACATGTTACCTAAGAGAGTTAAATGCTTATGCCAGTTTACAGACAAAATAAACCCAGCTGGCAATCACATGGTGAAACGCTTAAGTTCACAGACTATCAGAACATTGCAAATTAAGTAACAGAAACAAAAAGAAAATGCTCAGCTCTGGTTGGTTTGCTTGAGAGAAGCTCTCAGTTTGCAGGCTGGCTTTGAACTTGTGATCCTCCTGTCTCATCATCCCAAGTGCTGTGACTACAGGTGTGGGCCACCATGTCCAGCTCCAGCTCTAATCTGGTCCAATTCCATTCTCCATCATTCTCTCCAAGTTCTTTTTTGGAATATCAGCCAGATATGTGTCAGAGTTTCCTAATTCAGCATCCTTATCTGTTCTTGACTCTCCTAAAACCCCCTAGACTCAGCTCTAGGCACTGTGGGTAGACTTCACAGCTGTCTATCACTTCACTGGCATCCTCTCGGGAAGGCATCTAGGACTCGCCTTTGTTTGCGATTTAATTTTGAAAGTTAATTTTCTCTTAGTTCCCATGTATGTTTGTTTGTTCCTTCTTTCCTTAAAGCCCACCTGGTATTGCTTCACTTAAGCCTGCTTTGTGTTGTGGAAGCAATCTCTTAATGTATACCTGTGCACACTTTAGATAGAGTAACTGTAGGCTGTTCTACAAAATTAATTTCATCAACGGGCCTTTCATGTTTCAGTGAGTGATTTTGGTGGTTTTCTAAGCTGTGCTCTTAGATACGAAGTTTCTTCAATTGTGTGGTTATAGCTTGGGATATATAGTATGAATGTATGGTGTGTGCTCATGTACATACATGTGTGCATTTGACAGTCTGGTCGCACCCTGTTTGTCTGGAACTTTGGAGGATCTGCTGTGGTCTCTAGAATAGTACCAGGTGGGGTGAGCTCTGTGGTGATCCTGGGGCTAGAATTAGTCTTGTCACAGACAGCAGGTGGCTAGGTGCTCATGGGGCTGGGCTCTCAGTTCCTGGTCAATAATTGTAGTTTTAGTTTACCTACTAGGGCAAGAGTCTCCTGAAACACTAGAATCTATGGAAATCGCTGATTGCTGTATCCTGGTAGAGGTCCGACTGTAGCCAGGAGAGACCCATTCCTACCCCTGTCTTCCAGCAGCAAGTCTGCTTCTAATGCACTATTGTACTCAAAGCATGTTATGTTCTCATTACATGGCAGGAGCTAAGACTGAAGCTGCCTGCCACTAGGTGCTTGCATCCTAGAACACATTAGTCTGGTGACCTCAAACCTGCTCACCATTCTAATTCATTTCTAGTTCTCACCAGCGGAGATGCCAATCCTTCTGTTTCCCTTCTTATATTTTATCAGCCAGCACCGTGTGTCTGGACTGAAGGGGGTAGATGAAAGCGTTCTCCGCTGCTTCACCTGGTCTGAGTCACTGTAAAGGTTCTCATGTTGATAATTCTTACTTTTAGCTCATACGGGCTACTTGCTTAAAGTAGTATTTTTATTAAAATAATTTTACTGCCACTTATTACAGAAAGACATTACAGCACCTGCATCATTAAAGCAATTTAAAGAGGATCTTCTCAGTAAGGCCTTCTGGGTGTCTCCTTCAGTCCAGCAGCCAAGGACACCAGGGTTCAAACAACGAGCTAGGGTCAGCCAGAGCACAACCTATTTGCCACCAGAACACAGCCAGCAGCTGCACACAGTGGCCAAGAAGTTTGGGGATTCCTGGGAACCACTTAGACCTGGCCTGGAATCCTGCTTCCCTTTGAATACCACTTATGGCAAGTTACCCAAATTTCTAAGACCCACTTGCATCTTTTTTTTTTTTTTTTTTGGTTTTTCGAGACATGGTTTCTCTGTGGCTTTGGAGGCTGTCCTGGAACTAGCTTGGTAGTCCAGGCTGGTCTCCAATTTACAGAGATCCGCCTGCCTCTGCCTCCCCAGTGCTGGGATTAAAGGCGTGCGCCGCCAACGCCCGGCTCCCCACTTTCATCTTTAATGTGGCAGTGATAAAGAAACTGATATCAGGATTAATGACAGCACAGGTCTGCAGTGTCTACACACAACAGCTCCTGGCATACAGTAAGCATCCAATAAATGTCAGCCACAGCTGTCAGTATGGTTAAATCCTGCTTTTACAGGTCATTAGCTTTGGTAAATCAAACAGCCACACCATGAGGTTCTGACACAAAGTTCATCTGAAAGCAAAATAAAATAAGACAGTTTTGCATTGACAGTGTCATGTGCTGTCCAAACAGTGAAAGCCACATCAGTCTCTATTCTACAAACAAAGTTAAATTAGACCGCAGGAAGGACATTTAACTCAAGTTAAGTTTTCCAGACTAATAATTTTAATCAAATTTGCCTTAGCCACTGGTGGCCAAAATAGCACCTTCAGATTTTTCCATAGCTATGAATCAAAAATCTGGCTAAGAGAGAATATGAAATTCCTGCCTTTTACAATGTGGAAACAGTCCCATCTCCACATTATTTACTTTCCCAGTTTTTCACCAACACTTTCCACTAATGAAGAGGCAGTCTCTTTCTTCACTCTCGAGTTTCAAAACGTCCTGACAAACTGAAGGATGACATCAACCTGAGAACTTTGGGGTGACGTGATTCCTATAAATACTGTTCTGTTAGACAAGGGCTTGGGGACTCAAGTGGCCTAGTTAAATGATTTAAGGTAACCTGTTTGGCCCCTGGGGCTCATAAAACCAAAAAGCCCAGGGACTCAGTTTCGAAAGGTGCCTTATTTAACTTGCTTTTAAAAATAGCACACTCAAGTCTTGTGTCTTTGGCTTGACAGACACACTGACCTGGGGGCAGAGCTGATGTGTCCTGCTGGCTTAGCAGGTGTGGGGAGGAAGTGTGCCGGAATGAAGCAAAGTGTGGGTGTGGCGAGTTCTCCTGTTCACAAGAGACAGCAGGAGGGGGAGGAGAGGCCAGGATGGGGGTTCTGCTGAAGGGAGGGAAGGGGTCGAGTCTCCTAGGACTGAAATCTCCCTATATTCAGGATAAGGGTAAATGTCAGAATGCCATGTGGGGTTGTAGGAATCTAGACATGCTGGGACTTTAAGGACCTATTCTCGGACTTCTACTTCACTGTAAGCACTGGCTGCCATGGTTAGCAGGTTGCTATTTCTTGGGCTTTCAAGGTGAACTTCACCGAAGAGTTGAAGTTTTAGAGGGACTTTGCCAACCGCTGTGGTTAAGTGGGAAACTGGGAGTTATCAGCTTTTTGGCCTTGTTAATTGCTAAGGAAGAATGTCAAGAGAACACCAAGAAGGGAGCCAAGGACAGAACGCTGGGAGGTCGGAGAACCTCATTCATTTGTAAATGTGCACACTGGAGCTTGACTTGCCTGTCGCTTGTTCTCTCGTGGATGCCTTCTGTTCTCCAGGGACGGAAGTCTGAACCCACCCAGAACTTCCTACTGGAGTTCGTGTTTTCCCATCATGCTCTCTGCTCCTGTTTGATGGTGATCCCTACTTGTGAGGAGCCGCCCTCGCTATCGCTATTGCCGTTAGAAGATGGCGCTGACATCCACTGTCAGTTGGAGTTAACTGTCGCTGTCAGTTGGAGTTAACTGTCGCTGTCAGTTGGAGTTAACTGTCGCTGTCAGTTGGAGTTAACTGTCGCTGTCAGTTGGAGTTAACTGTCGCTGTCAGTTGGAGTTAACTGTCGCTGTCAGTTGGAGTTAACCGTTTAAACTGTGCCTCTCCCGTGACGTCATCTGGGGTGATGTGCAAACCACCAATCCCGGCTCTACACATCTCACTCGGAGCTCCTAGGCTTATATAAGGGGCTGGGTTTCTTAGCTTGGGGTCTCCCTCTAAGAAGCTGATCATCTATCTCTCAAGATGCATTAAAGCTTTACTGCAGAAGGATCCGAGTGTTCTGCGTCGTTCTTGCTGGCGAGACGGTAGCGCGGGACATCTGGTGCCGAAACCCGGGAACTCTTCAACATCGCCGGCGCCGCGGGAGACCCCTCGGAAAACGGGGCGGATTCAGAACTGCAGGGACGTAGGTTCAGAGAGGTATGCTTTATCCTGAACAACCCTTTTCTCGACTTTGGCCTTAGTTTGTCATCACCGTGGGACGGGTCAGTGGAGGCTTTGGTGCTAGTCCTGTTTGTCCTTCTCCTTCATCGTGGCTGGTGCTGACAGAACGGCGCTGTCCATCTGGCGCTGTCCGTCTGGCGCTGTCCGTCTGGCGCTGTCCATCTGGCGCTGTCAGTCTGGTGCTGTCAGTCTGGTGCTGTCAGTCTGGTAACGGAGTTGAGCGCGTTTTTTAGATAAGCTGTCAGCGCGATGGGGTCGTCACAGTCAGTGGTTACAGCCTTACAGACTGTGCTAAAACAAAGAGATCTTAAAATTGCACCACGAACACTTCAAAATTTTGTGAAGGAGGTAGATAGAGTGGCACCATGGTATGCTTGTTCCGGGTCCCTCACTGTGGCCTCATGGAACAAGCTAGGTAAAGAACTAGACAGGAAGCATGCAGAAGGAGATCTCTGCTTAGGTACCAAAGCCATTTGGAAGCTAGTTAAAAACTGCTTGGAGGATGAGGCCTGTCACCCTGCTATAATAGAAAGTCAGGGAACCTTAGAGGAAGTTCAGGATAGCATGTCAGAAACTGAACGGAGTGAGAGAATGGGAGCTCGCAAAAGAAAAGACATGTCTAAGAAAAAAGGCCCTCCCCAGGAAGTTAAGAAAGGGGGAGAGAAAGAAGGGAGTTATCATTCACCCCTTAACAAATCTAAGAAAAAGAAAAAGCCAGAATCTAGTCTATACCCTGCAGTAGAGCTAGAAGCCTTGGAGCTAGATAATTCTGATTCTGACACTCTGGATTCTAGCGAAGAAGGTGGTCTAGAGGGG